>NC_056746.1:493719290-493736790 GCF_019279795.1 Protopterus annectens | reverse complement strand
AGGCTACTACTTGAATGTTGCATAGCAAAACCAAGCACTTATCCCTGATTCTCTTACATTGCATACCGTGCATCTGTCTCCAGTGGTTCCTGGCATTGCAGCAGGCTGGACTACTACTGTGTCTCAAGAATGGGAAAGCTAGCAATAACCACTCACTCCCGCCCTCTCCTGTGTGGCTGCTAAACTGCCTGAACTGCTAACTGATCCATATCAGTAGGGTTGTGGGCAGAGAGTTTGTCCTTCTCCATGGAGCAAGACATTTTTCTCTTTCCTTACTGTAGTTTTAATTTAGACTTTATATGAACCCAAGAAGGGTGCTGGTTGCATACATAGTGTAACCAAAACATGCAGAATTTCAATTGTGCCCTGTTTCCACATGCTGCCACTAAGTAAATGACTTTATATCCATCTTGGAATCAGACATTTAACTGGTCACTGAACACCTGAGCCTGATCACCTCAAGTAGATCTAGTCAAAATTCCCAAACGGAATTGTGAAGGGTACTGTACTACTCTTTCCCGTCTGGTGGATCTGGCATCATTCACTCTGCTTGGAAATGTGCAGTCATTTTCCTGCAAGTTATACCAAGGGAGATTGTAGCTGTTTGCACCTTGGGACCCATTTAAAATAAATGTGCAGGAATGCAGGACAGCTCTGTAAATGTTCAGAAAGTGACTTACAGCTAATCAAACACAGCAGAGTGAAAGCATTTTGCTTAACATATATCTTCATGACTGCTGAGTAATCATGCTTTATTGGGTAAAAATTTCCTTTGTTGTCACCCACGTAAAAATAATAGAAAAAAATGCAGCCTCTACATGACAGTTCTCACCAGCGTCAGTACATGGAATGTCCGTGTAATTCTGATGCATGTAACAGAGCCGTCTGATGAATTACCAGAGATCCTCTTTGAAGATGCATGGATGGAATTTTAGCCTTTTGTTCACACCTCTTCTCAGCTGTTTCTTTTTATTCCATCCTACAGCTTCCGTCTGTTCTTGAAATCTTTGAAAGAAAGCATGGTTAAAAAAAAAATTAAACTATGTGTAATAAATAAATAAAAGATTGTGTTCATTGCCCCTTTAACAACAACCATGACTTCACTGAACAGTTTTTGAGGTATTTGCATTTCTCTGCGAAGGTTCAGCTTCCTGTTTTGAATAAACAAGATAAAGGATGACATCCCTACATATGAGAACCCTTATTAGACTTGCCAGTGAAGTCAGCTTTTTTTTTTCTTTTGTCTGTTAGTGCTGTTTATATTCCTGCTGGATCCTTGGACTGAGAAGGCAAGTATTGTATGACAGCCATAGCCACTGTGTTATGGTCATTGTATAATTCTCGACTTGCATTAATTTGTTATGATTCTTTTGTTCAGATGTCCGTTTTTAGATCAGTGCATTTTGCAGTTATATGCCCAATTGAGGACTTGGCTAACTGGTAACAAATTCTCACTTTTATAATAAGAAGGGGGTGAAAAAATGCCTGGTCAGACATATTTCAAAAAGTTATTAAACTTTTTATTGCTTATCCTGGTGAATGATAAAAGGACCCACAGGATTTCCTTAAAAATAGAGACATCTCCTGTGTCCTGGACAGTTAACCCCTCCACTGTCACTGACTGCAAGTGTCATTAATCAGATTTAAGATTTGCTTTATTCTTTATCTCCAACCTGCTGGAGTATGCAAAATGTTCGTAGTATCATCAATTCTGTACTTCTTTTTTCCATAGGTAGGAAAAGCTTAAATTACATGATCATTGCATTTTGGGCCATAGATTTGTTCCTTTAAGGTAGTGCCCTTTTTGCAATGGGCTTTTGTTGGAGAAGGCAGATTGAAAGTACATACTGTGCGACTCATAAAAATATATCATTTGAAAATGTAGTGTGTCAGACTTTCTGTAGGAGTGAGGAATTATCATGTTGACATAAGACTATTATCTGTAAGTGAAGAGCACTGTCAGGGGAAACCAGCAAAGTTGCGAAGAGATGAACAGGAGGCGATGAGAAGCTTGCACAGGAATTAATAGGTGTGGTGTGGTGTCCGTCAGTGCACTGCTGATTCCAGCTGGACTTTATTAGATTCAGGAGGGCTTGCTGTAATTGGAAAAGCCTGGAGGGTGATATTAACTCATAATCAAGGTAAATGCAGCTTGTTGTAAGTTATTGCATTTTGTACACCCACTTCTGCATACAAGCAAGTAATGTACATTAGACAGAGAATTGTCATGATTTACTCTCAAATGTATGATTTTGAGGGTAAATGATTCCATCTTATTAGTCATCCCTTGGTTGACACATTTTCGTTTAAAGCAAAGAGATTTTATTCTCCAGGTACAGATGTAAATGTATGTGTTTGAGAGAAGAAAATATTTCAGTATACAACTTGGTTAAAGTGTTGTGATGCAAAACAGCAAGCTAAATTTTGCATATGCCTTAGTTCATGGCACTCGGAATGCTTGCACTGTACTTACAGGTTTTGCTTAATTATTTTTAAATCACAAGTTGAGATTTTGCATTGTAGTGCTTACAGAAGCCAAGTTCACTTAATGGTATGAACATGAACCACTGCAGCATGGAAAATCACTTGTCCCTTGCGATGCGAGTATCTGGATAGTAGCAAGCTCTCTTGTTAATCTGATAAACTCAGATACATGGTGTAGCGCATTTGGATTACGTGCTACATGTATGCACAACTCACTTTCATGTGCATTTTGTGTTCTTGCATGTCCAGTTCACACTGAAACAACATGTATAGCAGTCATGTTGAAATATATTTATTAGTGTTGCTAATTTACTAAAATGTCTATAATTAGTTAAAGATGAAGACAGGTTTATGCATGTATATGTTCTGTTTTTGTAATTGTGAAATGCGTCACACAAGCACAGCATGGTAATTTGTGAATATTTGGGGCCATAATCATGTGACAAGCACAGCCCAACTGTCTGGGTGGGAGATTTGCTGGCCTTGAGTCAGAGTTAATGTGACTTGGAGGTTAAGTCCATGTTGATAAGGCTTTTTCAGAGGGCAAAGTGCCTTGCATGGAGGGGGTTAGAATCTGCCCCCCCCCAAAAAAAAAATGGGGAAATCGTTAACAAGAAAGTTCTTTTTGACAACCATTGGTAAGTGAAACTTCAATTTTCTAAATTCTTTGAGTCTGTTTTGGAATGTAGAACTATATGTCCATGTTATATGCTGAATTAAGTAACATAAATGGATATATAGTACTTGTGGTTATGTTGCATGTTATTCCTTAGAGTTTTATAGATGGGGCAGGGACCTCCATCTTCTTAATTTTGTAAAGTTTCTAGAAAAGTAATTTTTTTTGTCTTTTGTCTTTTGTTTCAACTTTTTTGCATATTTAGCAAATGGCTGCACTCAGGTTGACATATCTACAGATATCTGCAGTATGTGGACCACTTGCTGACTAAAGATTCATAGGTTAATAGGCGTGCCGTTTTAAGCCTAGCCATGCATCCCAAAATCTCTGACAAGTTCTGATACCCTTGGTAAGTGTAAGCAGGGGTTTGGGAGGTGAATTATTTACAGGTTGCCTATGTCCATTAGAGACATAGCTTTCTAAACAAAAAAAAATGCTTCAAATCACTTATATACCACAGTCTGATTGTTTTTTTATAGGAATCATGAGAAATGCATGGCTATTTGACTAGAAGACATTTGTGCTTTGCCAGTAACAACCCTCAAGCTATACCAACCTCATATCTTCCATTAGTTTAAATCAGTACTTTTTAGTAATGATAGGGGAGCTTGCTGGCTGCCATAAGCATGTACTGCTTAAATATGTTAGAGCTTTGTGCTTGTAGAATGTCTTCAATTAATTTAAAATCTAAACGTAGCAAAAAAGTAAAACTATGCAAAAATATTAAAAAAAAAATAATAAAACAGCGAACATATTGAGATGTAGATAGTCACCTGGCCAGAAGCCATAATTGTCCTTCTCTATAATCAATTCATTCATTAATTTGTTCCTTCTTTCTCGTCTAATTCAGGGTCTTAGAAGAGCTGCAGCCTATCTCAATGTTCTCCTGGGGAATGTAATCTTGGACAGGGCCTCAGTCTATTTCAGGATGCAAAGACAACGGCTCACACGCACACACACACACACACACGCGTGCGCACATCACAAAACAGCATGTATACCTATGGCAACTTGGAAGCATCTCAATTCACTGTTTGGGTTTATTAATTGATCAAATACATGCAATGTCTCTATAGTTTAAGATTGCAAAAGGAATTATTTGGCATAGTGTAAAATATGCAAAATGACAGTAGCTAAAAGAAGGAAAGTGTGGCGAAGAAATATTTTATTTAGAAATTGTATGTTTTTAAAACAAGTAGTCGCCGACTATAATGTTAACCATATATATATCTCTCCAATGTGATAACTATAGCAGAATCACTAATAGTGCACTTCTATATGAAAGCAGTAATTCATTGGAAATTGTATATTTCATGTCCTTCTAGGAGTTTCTCCATGTAGCAATGGTATTTTTGGCTGCAAAGTACATTTAAAAACAAATGATAATCTGCATGCCCTTTTTATCACCTAAATATCCATAGTAATACATAGATCTGCCACTTTTATATTTCTGGGAAGGATACCCTAATAATATTCTGGTTCATGAGGGAAATGAAGGTATCCACACACCTAAACATGACTTGCGTGCAGCCTAGATAGATCAAGTGAAATACTGAGGTGGAATCTCATTAAGATTTGCCATGTAAATTTTTCTTCCTGTATATCTACCATTTTCCTGCAGATACCGACCCCTTGTCTTACATTAAAATTACTTATACCATGACCAAGAGGCTGTCATAGTGAGAGCCTTTCACCACAGAGCAGGCCTAATGTAATAACATGCTGAGGTAAATCTCAAGGAGCTCTAACAACTCGGGGAACTTTCTCTGAGGACAGATATGATTCATTTTTTTCGTCTGACCCTTCAATCTTTCCACCCTGTCCTATGATGCCTGTTATTTATATTCTGTAACATACATTAATAACATAGCAAATAAAAAAAAAAAGTGACACAAATCACTTGGTATCCCTAAATGAGTGTAACATATGACTGCTTTTCTTTTAACATCCTAATATACTGGCAAACAAATTCCCATTACTTATCTTTCTACATACAGTAACAAACAGGACTGTAGGATTTGCAAAGCATCATTTGGGCGAATATACCGTGTATGCTGACTCTGTCAGCTTCTTTCAGTTTCCTGGTATGCTGATCAGTGTGCGGACATTGGTATGTCATCCGTTGTGATGTTTACATGAATGTAGCCATACCACAACATGAAAGAGGTTTCTGATGTGCAGCTGTCTGCTCTTCATTGGCAGATAGTGCAAGCAACCTGTGGACAGGAAAGTCATGACCATGAGGGTGGGAGTGTTCTATCAAAATGAAAATATACATTAACACTATGAAGGAACATGGCAAGGGGTGAGTGGTACTCCTCTGGGAAGTGGAAGAAATTTTTTAAAAAAGGCTTTAGTTAGTAGGTCATAATTTTTTAGCCATTTCTGCATTCCTACATTGATTCTACTTAGTATGAGTATTTGTCCAGCCTTTTCTCAATTTGTAACTACTTTCAGATGGTGTTTGATAAGTGATCTCTGAATTACACTCACATTTTGTTTAAGACTCTTCCAAGTCAGAAGCTTGCATACCATGTCCTGTAAACAAAATACTAATGAAGTAAAAGATTTGGAGAAAATTAACAAACTGCACCTCAAGTTGACAAAGTGCTAGTTTTACATGAAACTTTATCTGTTTGAGGTTTGATGTACTTATTTATATAGTTTTAAGTTCCATTGTGTTTTAACAGAACCAGAAGTCACAGTTCAGAGTAAAAGGGGGCTAGTATGATCCAGTTTATTTGCTAATTAAATAAAAGCAGCACAAGAGATTGTGGGTGAGAGTTTGCCGATGACTGCAAACTGGGAGTGATCATTCAAACCCCTAGTGATATCAGGATCCTGCAAGAAGGTCTTACGCAGACTAATGACTGGTGCCAAATTCATGGTCTTAAACTTATCATCCCCTTTTGCAAAGGTGATGTTCCTGAAAACTGCCACATCAATAGCAATACCTGAAGCACAGAGTCAGTGGTGAGAGATCTGGGCACACAGGTCGACGGCAACCTTAACTTCGATCACCATGTCTCCTTAGTGGTAAGAAAGGCATTTTATATTGCTCATCTCATAAGTAAGGCATTGCCTCCAGAAAAAAAAAGAGGTTATAACCCCCCTGTACTCTTCCCTCATCAGGCCAATAATGGAGTACAGTGCTGCCTTTGGTATGTTCCTTTCCAAATATCTGCATCAATTGGAGAGACCACAAAGGTTCCTTATAAAGAAAATTCAGGGTCTTCAAGATCTGTCTTATGAGGACTGACTGAAATTATTGTCACTTTGCTCTGTGTTGTACAGACTGCTCAGAGGCGACCTGTGCGTTGCATATAGAGCAGTCTCTGACCCAGCTTTAATGGAAGTACTTCACATTTGCAAGTCAAACGGCACGTGGGTCACTCACTCAAAGGACCTTAACCTGGTATGTGACATCAACAGAACTTGCTGGAGAGACAGGTTTGTCTCACAAAGGTTTCCTCGCCTTTGGAACAAGCTTCTTATTCATGTTAAACAAAGCCCCTCATTTCCCCTATTTAACCTTAATTTGGACGATGGATGGGTAACCAAAGATTTACCCTGGGGGTTCCACCTGTGTCCCTGTTCGAAAGAGGCAATAGATACTGATTTTAGTGTCTGCTTGAACCAGAAACCCTTAGGAACACTGGTTGAACTTGGCTAGGTTTGTAAGGGCCCTGGAGCCGTTAGCTTAGTAACCTGCTATGATCCTATGAACATCAAGTGGAAAATCCCCTAGGTAAAAATGTGGTTAATAAAAGTGTACACCAAACTTTTCCAGTTAGAAAATTAATATTGGCTACAGATTAAAACTGTTATGTTGTCCCTTAACCCACCTCCACAAAAATTGCCTTTCTTTACAACCTTCACAGATTATCTCACAGTAACAATATCCGATGTATAACTGCACTTCTGAGATGCTTTTTAGCTTCTTGGGGAGAAAAAGCTGTCTTTAGTTTTTTGTACAATTTTTCACATTCTTCTTACTAGCGACTTCATGAAACCTTCCTTAACAGTTAATACAGCTGGGCTTTACACATATGAGCGGATTATAATGTTCTTTAGTAGATGGATAGTTTCTTGAAAAAGTCCTTATTTTTGAAGTATCCCTCAGGCAGTGTACGTGACACAAGATTGTTTCAGTTTGCCGTACTGTGTACCTTGCTGTCTGGAAAAAAAAAAGTATAACATTTAATGAAAATATTTTTGGAGTGAAAAATAAGTGTATTGAATCTCCATCCTCTTAAGTGCATATGCACGCATGCGTGTGCACACACACACACACACACACACACACACACACACACACACACACACACACACACACACACTCACACATATGTTATGCTTCAAGCAATGTATCATTCTAATTTTTGTTTTCATAGGTACTTGGTCTGAAGATCATGTGTACCTTGCCAGCTACCACCCTCATGCTGTATCCCCCACTTCTAAGAGGCCAAAATGCCAGGCAGGGGATGAACGTATGTGTACCCATCTAATACTCAAGGTTAGTCTTAAAGGAGGCAAGGGTGCCACTCTCTTCAGTATGCAGTTTTGAGATGGGGCAACCACTGGATAATGAGTGTACCCCTCTGATGTGTGTTATGTTGTTGGAGGTTCAGATCTTTGGTTCCAGTGTATTTGTAGCATTTGTCTTGTGACGGTGTAAGAAAGCCATTAGGCTGAGATATCTGATGGCATGGAATGCCAGACATAGATCATGCAGGAGTCTGTTAACAGATGGAGTATAAGAGTTGGGCTTCTTGACTGTCTTGGTACCCAAGGGTTTTTACGGCAGTAATCTTTTTCATCGGGAACCTTTGCAACATTTCTAGCTGCATGATGTATCCTGTTAGGTACATGCTGAAAGAGCAATGTACTTCAGCAAATGGTCTAATTAGGGTAGAGTACAGAGGAACAGTAACATCCTTTTCCCTGGTGAGATACCTTTGGAAATCAGTTGTGCTAGATAGAAGACTTTCCTAGCTACTGGTACAGCATGGTGATCAAAGGTGAGGGAAATGTCATCCCAGATGCTCAAATCCTTGACTGTTGTGTCCATGTGGAGTAAGATGCTGGCTGTGCTATAAGTTGTAGATGATGGATCTTTCCCCAAGGTGACAATGCTGCATTTTTTTGCATTTAACTTGTAGCCCTTTCTCTGTACACCATTGGTTTGTAAGGACTAGTTCTTGCTGAAGTGCTTCTTTGTCAGTGGAGGAATGTACAGTACCACCCATCTTGCAGTCATTGGCAAGTATGGTTAGCCATAAGTCAGGGTTTGTGGTACGGAAGTTGGAAAAGTGTTTACCAAAAAAGAGTAATCCCATTGCTGAGCCGTGTCACCCTCCACTGGTTTTACTTCTGGTAACACATTCCATCTTAATTGTCTGAGTTATTATCGTCAGTCTAATTTGCAATCCGATGTTCATCGGGTTAACCTGCTGCAGTCATTACACTTGGGTTATCCTGTCGTCAGGCGGTCCCGCAGTCGGCCGGATTTCCAAAGTCTTGGTTCGACGTTGGTTGCTGTCGCCTCATCCCTGACGTCAGTGCGCCAGGGGTACATATACTGCAACCGACGCCATTTTCTTCAGTCTTTCTTGCCGCGCAGTGCCCGAAGCAGAAGCAGTTCGCAAGTGCCGGTCGGCCGACTCCTGAGATTTTCGTATTCGAGTTTCAGACCGAAGTCTTCTATAAAGCTAAGTACTCCGTTGGCGAAACTTTTCTTGCCTCAGACCGATGTCAGAAAAAGTTAACAATTGTATTTCTTGTGGGAAGCAAATACGTCATAAGGATTTTCATTCTTATTGTATACCTTGCCCTAGGCCCTGATCACGATGTCACTTCTTGTCGTTTTTGTGCTAGATTTAATAAACGCACTATTAAAAGACGATTTGATTTCGCATGACACTTTTTTGGCAGAAAATTTAATTATAACATGCTGTCGGAGCTACCGACTACCGGCGTGCACAAAAAGCGCAGGGATAAGGATCGACAGCCCAGGCCTAAGCCCGATTCTGAGGCCTCGGTTGATCCAGTCTCCGGTTCTCCGGTTATCAGTGAGGCTCCGACGCAGCCTCTGACTACCGCAGTTGAGGAACCCGAGACCGCTACGGATATTTTGACGGAATGTACTAGGCCTACACAGCCTTTTACTTCAGGCCCTACCGACGACTTACCTCCCAAGGGCACCGGTACTTCTGAAACACCTTCGCTTTCTGAAGGCGTTTTCAGACCGACTACTCTTACAGTTAAAATGTTTTCTAAACCGAAGACTCCTTCCAAATCGAAAAAAGCTTCACTTCAGTCTTCTGTTCAAGGCCCTATGCCTAAGAAACAGATGCTCAAGATGGCTGAAGATCTGATTTCTCTCATCAGGGGTTCCCAGCCTCCTCCTGAAAAAGGACTAGACAAGAGGAAGAATCTGCTTCCTCTGAACAACTGTCTATTTCTTCGGATTCCTCTGAAGACCAAGACTATTCCTTCTCTCCTTATGAAGATTCTGATGCTGAGGACTCTATTCCCTCAGCTTCTCCTCCAGAAGATTACACTTTTGGGGAAACTTTACACACTATGAGGAAACATTTTCACTGGGAAGGTCAGGATTACTCTGATTCCAAGAAAAGGCTCAGAGAGTTTCTTTTACTCCCCCAACACAGACCTCTAGACATCCCTCCTGTTTTGGACATTGTGGATGATGTTTACTTAGAATCCAGTTTCAACCCTGATTCTCTGCCTCCTGCCCTGGCCAAGCCTGACAGATACTACAGAGTACCTGATTCCCATAAATTCCTTTACAAAAGCCCAGTAGCTGAAGCCCAGTAGCTGACCCAGAGACTATCTCCCAGGGTCCCAAGGGGGCTAAGGCTTCCATGGCTAAAAATCCAGTACCTTCTGAAAGGGATTCAAGAGCACTAGACAGATGGGGGGAAAAAGGTTTACACCTCAGCCACTTTAGCTATGAGAGCTCTAAACTGTCAGTTCCATATGCTTAAGTATCAGCAATTTCTGATCTCTCAGTTAAAACAAAAGATAACAACCCTTCCTCAACAATCTGAATTGAAAGAAGTACAGGATTTGTTGCACGCCACTGAGCAGGTGGGCAAACATACTTTACAATGTGGGTTTGATTCTTTGGAGGCCTCCTGCAGAGCAGCGGCCACTGGTTCAGTTATACGTAGGCATGCCTGGTTAAAGGAACAAAGTCTGCCTGAACATGTTAAAGCAAAACTACTGGATGCTCCCTTGCAGCAGGATGTTCTTTTTGGTGTTAAAGCAGAAGTTGTTTTAAAGAAAATGGAAGATAAGGCAAAATCAGTGCAGACAGTCAAAGATTTCCTACAGGTACAACCCCCTCGCTTCAGCAGAAACTGGCCAACTAAGAATTGGTCCTTTCCATCCACTGACAGGCCTCAGAGGGGTAAATACAGGCGCCCAAGGGGCAGAGGACAACCACAAACTCAGTATAGACCTCGCCAATGGACCACTCCAACCCAGAAGGGAGGAGAAGACAGGTCTCAAGCCACCAGAAGGCAAACTCAATGACTTGCACCTCCACTGGCCAAACAAAGTTCTCTTGTCAAGCCCCCCTGGGGGGAAAACTAGCATTATTTGTAGACAACTGGCACATGGTCACAAAGGACAAATGGGTCCTAGACATAATTTTACGAGGATACATATTCCACTTTCACACCTTGCCAATAAAAAGAGGAATGCCAAACCTGCCACAAAATCAAAGGGCAGAGGCTCAAAACCAAATTACAGCTCTCATGGCCATGAGAGCCATTCAAAGGGTGCCAACTCAAGAGCAAGGCCAAGGATTTTACTCAAGACTATTCCTAGTACCCAGGAAAGAAAATGCTTGGAGACCAATTCTGGACCTTTCATTTCTAAACACTTACTTACAAGTTCCCAAATTCAAGATGCTAACACTACAGCAGCTACTTCCCATGTTGGAAAAGGAAACATGGCTGGTAACGTTGGACCTCAAGGAGGCATACCTGCATGTCCCTATCAGACAAAGTTGCAGAAGATACCTCCGTTTCATTGCAGGTTCAACGCATTATCAATTCTCTGCATTGCCCTTTGGCTTATCTACTGCGCCCAGAGTATTCACAAAATGCCTGGCACCAGTAATTGCATACTGCAGACGAAGAGGAATTCAAATATATCCATACCTGGACGACTGTCTCATCCAAGCAGAAAGAAAAGACATTCTCATACAACATCTGACTTTTGTGAAGCATCTACTAAATTGTCAGGGGTACACAGTAAACGAAAAGAAGTCAAAACTAGTACCCTCACAAAAAATGACATTCCTGGGTGCCAGCTTGGACACAACGGCCCAGAAGGCTTATCTTACACCAGACAAGCAATTACAACTGACTCAATATTTCAAGACGATGGCAACAAAGACCCAATTAACTGCAAGAAAAATTCTGCAGGCTTTGGGCTTCATGGCATCTTGCATTCTGATAATACCATTTGCAAAACTGCATATGAGGAAATTACAATGTTTCCTAAAAAGCGTATGGTCTCAACACAGCCACAGCTTGGACACAGTGATATCTCTCATTCCCTGCCTACAACAGGAATTTCTGTGGTGGGCACAGGCATGTCACCTCAAGGGTCAGCCTTTCACCTTGCCCTCACCCAGGCAAACTATCACAACAGATGCTTCAGACTATGACTGGGGGGCTCACATGGCAGGGCAATGCATTCAAGGCCTATGGACTGCAGAACAAAGAAAACTGCACATAAACCAAAAAGAGATGCTAGTTGTACAGAAAGCGCTGACAGCCTTCAAGGATCTACTACAACCTGGACAACTGGCAGTAAAGACGGACAACACCACGGTAATGTGGTACATAAACAAACAAGGGGACACACATTCCTACCCTCTTTGCAGGCAAGCAATAATCTTATGGAACACAGCTCTGACCTACCAAGTCCAGTTACAAGCTCACTTCCTGCCAGGACAGAAAAACACATTGGCAGACGACCTAAGCAGAAACATCAAAGATCCCCACGAGTGGAAGCTAGACCCACAAATATTTGCAATGATAATTCAAAGATGGGGCCTACCAAATATAAATCTGTTTGCCAGTCCTCAAAATTACCAGCTGACAAAATTTTGTACAAGGACATTCCACCAACAAGCTTGGAAAGTGGATGCTCTCTCCTTCAGTTGGAAAAACCTGACAGCATATGCCTTTCCACCATTACCTCTTCTCACAAAGGTTCTTTTGAAAGTCAAAAAGGAGAAATCTCGAATGATTCTCATAGCCCCAGACTGGCCACGCCAGCACTGGTACCCACTATTGAAGAATATGGCTCACAGTCCACCATGGATATTGCCTCAAATACCTCATTTGCTCACACAGCAGGACAAGCAGATTCTACACAGCCAGATCAAAACCTTAAACCTGGCTGCATGGCAAATCATTTAAGCAGCCAACCAGCCCCTCTTTCACAAGCAGTACTGGATGTTATTCTAGAAGCCAGGAGGCCAAGCACCAGGAAGGCTTACTCGGACAAATGGAAAAGGTTTTCAGCTTGGAACCAAGCTAAAGGCCTGGATACAACTCAGCCTCATATGCCTCACATTCTGCAGTATTTAGCTGAGATGTTGCATAAAGGACTTTCCTTCTCCTCTATTAAAATCCATGCTTCAGCTATTTCAGCTCACTACGACACAAATCCACCTTTATTTTCAAATCCACTCCTAAGGCAGTTCCTCAGAGGGGCAAAAAACATTAGACCACCTAGAAGAGCTCCTACACCTACATGGGACCTCAACTTTGTTCTGGAAAAACTAACATTACCTCCCTTTGAACCAGCTTTTTCTGCAGACCCTCAGTTCCTATCTTGGAAGACTGCCCTGCTCCTGGCAATGACTTCTGCTAGGAGAGTTTCAGAATTACAGGCACTTATGGCAGTGGAACCTTTCCTCATTTTTCATCAGGACAGAGTTTCCCTACGACCTAATCCTTCCTTCATGCCTAAGGTGGTTTCCAGTGTAGCTTTAAATCAAACCATCCATCTACCCACTTTCTTCCCCAACCCACAGAACAAAGGGGAGAGACTCCTACATTCCTTGGACATTCACAGGCAGCTTCGATATTACTTGGATAAAACTAAAGCTTTCAGAAAAACTGACCAGCTCTTTGTTTCCTATGCTACAGCTTCTCAAGGGAGGGCCATTTCCAAGCAAACCATTTCTAAATGGATAGGCCATTGCATACGATTCTGCTATACCCATCATGGGAAACCAGTTCATCCTACCATTAGATCCCACTCTACCAGGGCAACAGCTACCTCTACAGCCTTTCTCAGGGAGGTTCCTACCAAGGAAATTTTAGAAGCTGCAGCTTGGAGTTATGTACACGCCTTCACCAAACATTATCACCTACCTCTTTATTCCAGGTCCAGGGCAGGCTTCGCCACTGCAGTTCTGCAGGGACTTATTGCCTCCTCTAACCCTCTATAATGCCTCCACCTTACCTTAGCTTTGGGACTCAACCCAAGTGTAATGACTGCAGCAGGGTAACACGATGAACATAGTACAGTTTTGTACCTACCATAAATGTAGATGTTCGATTGTTCACCCTGCTGCAGTCCAGGTTACCCTCCCTCCAACCCCTCTGATCTACTGGCTAAACCTATGCTATGCCTTACTGATGTATTTGCTTATAGCTGAAGGGTTTTTGTGTCTGTACAGTGTTCTCACTTTTTGGTACTGATTTGGATCACCCTTTTGGGGGCACCTGACATCTGGGGTAAGAAAAACGGAAGAAAATGGCGTTTGTTGCAGTATATGTACCCCTGGCGCACTGACGTCAGGGATGAGGCGACAGCAACCGACGTCGGACCAAGACTTTGGGAATCCTGCCGACTGCGGGACCACCTGACGACAGGATAACCCAAGTGTAATGACTGCAGCAGGGTGAACACTCGAACATCTACATTTATGGTAGGTACAAAACTGTACTTTATACCATGTGAGGTCTACCTTTAAGTTCTTTTAGCTTATTTACAAAGCCAACATGGGGTGCAGTGTCAGGTTTGGACAGATCTGGTTGTGCTGTAGGGACAGAGTTCACCCCCACTGTAACCTTCTCAAAGAAGTTTACCAAGTTGAATAGACGTAATCAACTTTTGACAGAGCCAAGCTGTTGTGAGCCCAATTGTGTGCAAATTTTAATATCGTAATCTAAGAGGTCATATATGACACCTTCCAAGGCCTTTCAAAATAGGATAATTAAGCTGACGTCAGTTAATTCCAGTGGTCTGTGATAGGATCCCCTTCTTGCAGAGACTCCACTACTGTTATTTTCCAAACCTCTGGGACAAACCCTATGGCTAGGCTTAAGTTGGACAAATGCAAAAGTATAGTGAGAGTGTGTCTGACGCTGTTAATTAGGGATCCAGGTAAGCTGTCTGAGTCCAAAGAACCTGTGATTTTAGTTTGACATTACAGCCAAGACATTTACCATGGTAATTTTAAGGAGTGAGTAGAACTTGGAGATTTTGTTGAATAACTTTGACTGTTTCCAGAATAAACTTAGAACTAAATCTATCTGCAGATATGTTAACTATGTCTTTAGGGTTAGAGTGGGTAATGCTGCTCATGTTGGATTAGTTCCACTCATTGCATGGTGGTGTTTCTCAGTTTACTAATACTAATATAACTAAGGAAGGATTTGTAGTCATTTTTGGCTTCTTATACAAGTTTAAATTCATGTTCGTATTTGATCTTCCTGCTGTTTATTTTCAGTTCCTTGCTGATCTTTTAGAGTAGGTGTTAAATTGTTATGGGGCTTTTTTATAGAGCTTATTTATAATGGTGAATGACTAAGGTGGTTTATTTTTAAATTTCCATTGTATTTATTTCTAGTGGGGACTGTTAGATCTCTCCACTTCTTATCTGGTATTAAAGTTCAGATGAAAGAGTAGCAGCTGAAGTTTCATGTTAAGTGGTGGAGTTGCAGGTAAACTTGGGTACCTCATCATAGAATTTAAGTATGTTTATATGTTTGAAGCCCTTGAATTCAGAATTGTTTGCTGTTTTGGTGTTAGTGGTTTTAAAGGAGTAGCCTACTAATGTGTGGTCTGATTTAACAAGGGATGGAGATTAATAAAGGCTCGATACACATGAGGGCAGTGTTTTTGAGGACCAGGTTGAGAATGTCCTGCCTCCTAGTGGACTGGTTAACTATTTGTTCTTAGGGCTTATCATGGACTGTGGGCCCGTTTTCCAAAAGGCTTGTCTGTGTAAGTGACAGCTTACACTGAGAGCAGGTCTTTTCGAATCTGGTCCCTGGTGTAAGCTCCTTTATAGCTGCGCCTTGTACTGAAGTAAGTCACTTAAACTGAGAGCAAGTCTATTGTAATCTGGCCCTGTGTCTTGGAATCTTTCAAGCTGTAGGTGCACCAGTTAATTAAAGGATAACTGAAATTGCCCAATATATAAGTATTTTTTGATAAGCACAGTTCACTAAGTATATTTAGAACTCTTATCATGGTGTACTGGAGATATGGATGGTGTCCTAAAGCAAGCTATAAATTAATTGGAATTGTTCATATTAAAGTTAAGTTGGAGTTCATTAAGTGTAGTATTAGAGGTGATAGTGGTGGTGGTGGAGGGGTGCTTAGAGGTGATAGTGGTGGTGGTGGAGGGGTGCTTACAGGTGAGATTATCTCTTACAAATATGGAGACACCTTCACAGGTCAGGTCTGAAGGCATGATGATCCATGAATCCAGATAAGGCGGGACTGCTATTCGTGCATTGAACCAAGTCTTAGTGACAGTACTGACAGGGATGTGTTTGAGAAGTAGGAGAGCTTCATGCTCAGACAATTTGACTTTTAGCACTTGGAAGAGCAACCGTGATACAGTGAAACTTAGTATGTGCATTGTTACTGTTACTCTGGAATGTCTAGCAGTCAGATCTTACCTAAAAAGGCACTATGGGGTTATAGCAATAGCTACCCATGGTAATCTAAGGTTATTACTGCTCAATGCTAGGTGTGTGAACAAGAAACTCTACTCCCTCCAAGAGACTAAGTCTACCAAGGCCAGATTTGAGGTGAAAATAGCCTTCCAGGCAATGGACAGCTGCAGGGTTTTCTTTAGCTGTACCCTCAACTTCAAAGGCAACATACAACAGTGTGTTGGACTAATTGTGAATGGAGCCACCTATACTGAGCTGGAGAACATAGTAAATCTACTGCCAAAAATGTACCTCCAATTTCCCTCCCTTCTCCTCCCAGTCACCCTTCAACCATAACTCCTCCAACTACCACTAGGAAGCAGGTCTTCAATGCACTGTCTAAAGTCAGGAACACAGCATTGATAGGCCCCGATTAATATCCCAGGGTGCCTCCTAAATAGCATGAAAAAATGTCCTTTCAGGGACACCACAATCTGTCTTCATCTATAGCCTCCAGACAGACTTTGTGCCAAGTGAATGGAGAACTGAAACAGTTATCCCTCTGCACAAGGTGGGGTGGCCATCTGTGGACCCAGGCAGATACAAACCCATAAGTCTGATTAGTCTTCTATGCAAACTTTGGAAAGAGTCGTCATGGAAAAGGTAAACAATGATGTAAGAAACCTACAGACATTGACTCCAATCCAGTTTGGTTTTAAGAACAGGTCCTGCCAACTCAACCTGATGGACCTCTTTGAAAAGGTCACTAGAGCCAAAGAGGAGGTCAAAAACGGTGCACTTTGGCTATCTCAGCGTGGCCAAAGCATTAGATACAATACCTCACTTGAATATTGTAGATAAACTTACCAAATTAAGATTAAACCCATATGTCACCTGATGGATAACTAGCTGTCTCACAGATAGGACCCGAGTAGTTAGAATAGGGGAGGCTACTTCTAAAAAGCGGACAGTCACTAATAGAGTCCCTCAGAGCTCAGTGCTGGGGCCACTCCTTTTTGGCCTCTATGAAGTTAAGGGCAATGTCAAGGGCCTTTTGGCTGAGGATGCAAAATAGGCACAGTCATCCAGTCCCCAAAAGACTCCCTTCAAGAAGGCCTGACACAGACCATTAACTGGTACCAGAGACATGGTCTGAAACTCAATGCAAAGAAATGCATAATAGTATCTTTATTAAAACTGCCACCCCTAGAAATTACCACATTGATAATACATTCCTAAGAGTAGACCCAGTGGTCAGGGTTTCGAGAATACATGTAGACAGTAACCTGGCCTTTGACCGTCATAGTGTCAGTGATGGTGAAAAAAATAATTTATTCTATGTTTCATAACTTTTATAAACAAGGTTAAGGCATGTCGGTCCAAGGATTTCATTATC